>NC_092806.1:90495260-90505260 GCF_040954645.1 Diabrotica undecimpunctata | reverse complement strand
ATTAGGAGAGTTAGAATAGTTCGGAATTTTGAGATTTCAATTAATATTGTTTGTACCATTAAATTTGATTGTTCTCGTATGTAGAACAAAATTTTTGAGAATCATTATATGAGATTTGTTTATTGAAAACTTTTGAGTGTGAATTATTTCCTTATTTTTATGTCAATATATAGTGTTAGATCATATGTGTTTTTATTATTCCGGTATTCTCTGGACCTTACCTTTCACATGTAATAGCATAGATATTGAAGCACGAATTTAACCCTGAGATAAAAGAATTAAAAATTGTGATAGAGTCATAATCATATCATTTAAATAATTTTAATTAATCAAAAAAATTAATTAGCTAATTATTGCTTGGCGCATCAAGACTTTAAATATCGCAATAACTGGCTTCCAAAACGTGGGGTTTGAAAATATCGCAGCTTTACATTTGAAGGAAGGGAAAGAGATCTGGAATAAGTACAGGTGATCCAGAGATAAAAACATATAACATTGAGGGAATTTGAATTTGAAAGTATTTTGACAATTTTTCCAGGGAATATAAATTTGATTTATTGATTGATCGTAGTTAGTGGATATTTACTGCTATTGAATTATTTGATTTTATTTTCTTTACCAATCGTACATTTGATATTTATTTTGAATTATTTGAATTTTACTGATTGCATATTTGATATTTGTCGTGAAAATTTAATACATTTGGGGAGAAATATTGTCGTGTTCTGAAACATATAGAGTGTTGTAAAATTTCACATTTGGCGGGGACAAAAACAATAACAAAAAGTAACAACATGTCTGTCACAAGGAGACAAAGTAAAATGCAGGAAAGGAAGGAGGATAACAGAGAAGATGAAACAATTTTGGAAGAAGTATCGGATAATGAAGGAAATGTGACAATAGTTGAGGAGAGAAAAGAACTATCAGGAATAGATAAAATATTACAACTAATGCAACTCCAGTCACAAAAAATGGATGAAACAAAACAAACAATACAAGAAACAAAACAAACAATAGAACTAAATAACAGAAATATAGAGCAGCGTTTGGAAAACTATGAACAGGAAATTAAAGGATGTGTTGAGGGGATAAAGAAAGAACTGATACAACAAATAGAAGAGATTAATGAAATTAAAAATAATATGAAAGAACAAGAAATGAGAATTAAAGATAATTTGGAGGGATTAGAAATAAAATTTGAAAATGCGCTACAAGAAGACAGGAAGGAAGTAGAAAGAAGATTAAAGCAAAATGAAAAACAAATGGCAGAAATTGAACTAAAAGGGGTAGAGAGAAAAGAAGTTATCATCCATGGAACAAGCGAGGCAAAAATACAATTTGGCGGGGATATTCGGAAAACACACCCAGTACCGTTTGTCAAAAATTTGAAAACCAAATTACAACATATTATATATTTTGACGATTGCAAAGAAACAATTAGAAACCATTTGAAAGAAGGAGCAGCGTTATGGTATGAAAGCAAGGAAGATGAGTTTGAAAATTGGACAGATTTTGAAAATAAATTTCTCAACTATTTCTGGGGGAAAAATAAACAGAGAGAAATCAACCAAGAGCTACAGAATGGAAAATATCACGAAAAAATGGGAATATCTGAGGAAAGATATGCTTTGCAGATATATAACAATTCAAAATATCTAGAATACAAATATTCTACCGAACAGCTGGTAGAAATGATCAGCAGACATTTTGAGGAAACGTTGGAAGATCACGTGATTTTGAGAAACTATCAAGATATTGATAGTTTGTGCCAATTCCTTCAATTAAAAGAAGCGAAAAGAAAAGAAATGAGAAATAGAAGACAACATGACCAATATAATGACCGGAAAGAAGGTATTCATCAAATTATGACCAGAGAAACCGACATCCCAGATCAACAAACGAATATAGGCCGAGAAATTACAATAATTACAATAGACAACAAAATTACGATAACCGGAATGATACACAAAATAGAACAAATGAAAATCACAACAGGAATAGAGATGCACAAAATCCTCCGAATAGGAATACGAACGAACAAAGGGACGATAGAAATAATCAGAGATTCCAACGACAAAACAGAAGAGAGATGAATCATGTAGCAATAGGAAACGACAGACAAATTTCTAATTCTAATCTAATATTTTTAGATGCATTTATAAAACATAAAGCGATTAAAATTGTGATTGATTCTGGATCGGAGATATCGCTAATCAATAAAAAACTAGTAAAAGAATTAAATTTGGACAGATTTGTGTATAAGATTCCTAGGGTTGATTTAGTGGGTGCAAACAATAAAAATTTGACGACAGTAACCGAAGGCTTGGGAGTACAGATAAGAGTGGGAAACAAATTCCATATTATGAAATGTGTGGTGATTGAAGATTTAAATCATGATATGATAGCGGGAATTGATGAATTGAGGAAAAAAGATATCACCATAAATTTTTCGGAAAATAAACTGGAAATCAGAGCAGAACCAGACAACACAGGAGAAGAAAAGCAAACAGATAGGAAAACAAATTCTGGAAGGATCAATGCACAGGAAAAACGCAAAGAAATCGATATGACTGTAGAGGATAAACCGAAAATACAAGAACAAGATCTAACAGAAAAGAAAAAGAGAAGGAAGAAAAAGAAGAAGAGTTCGAAAAGAAAGCAGGAAAATAAGATGGAGACCAGAGAAAAACAGGAAATAGAAGGTACAGAAGAATTGTTGGCAACCGACGATAAAACAGAATGGAAGCAGGAAGAAAAAGAAAGTATCATCAGAGAAATGAAAGGAATAGAAACATGGTGCTCGGAATACCAAAGGGAATTAGAGGATAAAAAGAAAACAGAAGAAAAAATGGCACTGATGGACGAGAATCCAGAATTTTGTGAAGAAGTATTATGGACAGTGAACACATGTGAACAAAAGGTGGATGAAAGAAAAATAAATTGTGGAAAAAACATGGAGAAGGAAATAGAGAAGATTTTAGGAAACCATGGAGATTTTGTTAATAAAGTAAATCAAGTGATTAAAAATTATGAACTTTCTTCTAAGGGAAAATACTTGGAAAAATTTAAAACGAAAATATATCCAATCCCGTATAAAGACAGGCAATATACGGGGTATTTTAACATTCACGACATTTGTCAGTATCATAAGTAGATTTTAATAACATAGTGAAATAATTTGATCCTAGAAAACTTTTGTCATTTTTAAAATTTAACAAAGAGTTTTCGGCAGATCAAATGGCGGGGATTTGTTATGATATGTAAAATCAAGAAAAATATTGGTTTGTTTAAAATATTTCAAAGTTCAAAAAAAAAAACATTAAAATAATTCAGATAAGTAGGATAATATCCAACAAACATTTCGGAGAAGGAAAGTTATTAAATCCTTGGATTTCCTGTACTAAACAAAGTGTAAGCTTTGCATTTATTTCTTTGTTATACTTGAGTGACCCGCATAAGTTTAAGTGAAAGCCACAGACAATTGAACGGGGTTTTTCAAAATACAATAATGCAGTGATTAAAGACAATAGAAGGGATTATAGAAAGTGGTTTTTGTTAGTTTTTAAGAATTATAGAAAAATATTATTTGTAAATAAGTTTTAGGAAATTTATAAGTATAGGTAAAAATTTGTTTGTTATCGAAATGAAAAAATGGGGGAATTGTGACGAGTTGTGATTGGCGGAGATTGAAAAAGGTGGGATAAGCATGTAGGAAAAAGTTTAGCGAGATTGAGGGGAGAGAAAAGATATAGGCAGTTGGTTTCCAAGTCTGTAAGAGGAACAGGGATTGTTCTCTGGCGGTTCCTGAAATGTAGCAAGCAGTAGTGTTGAATGTTAGTGAGTTTTTGTGGAGTTAGTGTATCTGTCAGAAGCTGAAGCAGCAAAATATTGTAAGTCATATTTCTCTACTTATATTCCAAGAGTCACTGTTCAGGCCAACGAGAGATTCAGTTTATCGTAAAGAGAAGATATTCCAAGAGTCATTTTTCACTCGGGCCAACGAGAGATTCAGTTTATCGAGAGGAGAAAAGGCTATCATAATTTGAATGATTTGTGCTTTTGAAGGAGATCATTAAGGACGATATACTTGCAACAATCTGTGTAAGATTGCTGATTACATAGGGAGCGGTTGAGAGGAGATAATACAGTCTATAAGGAACAAGGATTTGGACCACTCATTATCAGAGAGAGATATTTTGTTTTCTGCAGTTTTTTTCTTTTATTGATAACACAATTTTTACACTTAATTTAGAAAGGATATAAATATTTTGATTAGGAGAGTTAGAATAGTTCGGAATTTTGAGATTTCAATTAATATTGTTTGTACCATTAAATTTGATTGTTCTTGTATGTAGAACAAAATTTTTGAGAATCATTATATGAGATTTGTTTATTGAAAACTTTTGAGTGTGAATTATTTCCTTATTTTTATGTCAATATATAGTGTTAGATCATATGTGTTTTTATTATTCCGGTATTCTCTGGACCTTACCTTTCACATGTAATAGCATAGATATTGAAGCACGAATTTAACCCTGAGATAAAAGAATTAAAAATTGTGATAGAGTCATAATCATATCATTTAAATAATTTTAATTAATCAAAAAAATTAATTAGCTAATTATTGCTTGGCGCATCAAGACTTTAAATATCGCAATAATATATATATATATATATATATATATATATATATATATATATATATATATATATATATATATATATATATATATATATATATTGTGACGATTGGGGTTTATAGAAAATAATTTATAAGTTATATACTACATAATATTAGATATTTGGTTGTTTTAAATAAGTTATATACTAGAGAATTTAATAAAAATATATTTATGTGAGGGCATTTTTAATAAATTAGCATATAATAATTGTAAAAAGTTGTATTTAGTAATTTTAATGTTGTAAATAGATTTAAGTGAGCCATGTGCCTAGGCAACCAACTATACATACTCCAAGTGTCAAATTAAGAATCATAATTACGAATAAAAGTGGGGTTATATAATATATTGTTTGAAATGTGTATTTTATTAAATTAGAGTGTTAGTTACTAATTTAATTATATATTCTGATCTGAAAAGCCTAAATGTAAACAAAATTATTAATAGAAAAGAATGGAATTCTCTGGATCTCCGGAGATGGCCATGTTTGCGAAATGGTTTGTTCCAGAAAATTCAGACATGTATTAAATAGAACTGAATAGAACATGATATCTTACGAGATGGTTCTAGAAATCCAAAAACATATAAATACCCGTGATTTGGATTCAAGATGGCAGTTTTAAAAAGTTTTTAGTTAGAAGTCAAGCAGTTTATTATGAAAGTTAGTAGAAGATAGACACAATTAATTAGTGAAGTCAATTGTTCACAGTTTTAGTAAATCAGTCAAGCAGTTTAGTAAGAAATATGAAAGATTATTTGGAGTCAGAGAATCAGGTACAAATAGTCAAATTGTTTAATATAGTGAGTTAAATGAAGATTAAAAATTATGCATATAATTAATGCACATTTATAATTATACACAAATAATTATTGAAGATTATAAAAGTATATTGGAAGAAATTAAATTATATTGTGGTTGGAGATTAGTATAAATCAACTTATAATAATTGGATATTGGTATATTGAAAAGAAGAATAAATATAAATGGTGTTTGCTGGTTTGGTTGGTGGTGTATAGATGCTGATGAAGAAAAATATATCTTAAATTGGTAGAAGCTGATAATTGAAAAAAGTAATTTCACAAAAAACAAGGATAACCGAAGTACGAAGACTTTCAGTGGTGATTAGAATATATATAGTGGAAAACAGTTCATTTAGGCATTCAGTGAAAGAAAGGTACAAAATTTTGTTAATATAATTTAGTTAGTGTCATAACAATTTCAATTTTGAAGATAGTTTGTTTAAATTTTAGATTGTCTATAGAATTTAATTAGTTTTATAAGAATATCAGTTTAAAGATAGTTTATTTTAAATTTACATTGACTAGGTTAGATATATATGTGTGTTTCATAATAGTTATAATAAAGATAATTTAAAAAAGTACTTACAAGCTAATTCTTTGAGAACCGCGATAAAAACCCTATATATATTATATTATTAAAAATACTCATTGCTCATCATTCAAACAAAAAACACATCATAACAATTTGGCGCCCAACGAGGGGCTCTCTATTTAAAAGAATTAGTTTGGGAAGATAAGTGCTCTCATATAATTAAATTAATTATCAGTAGAAAGAAAAAAGTATAGATTTTATTTTTAATTATATTTGAACAAGTAAAGTCTCAAAATGTCTCAAGGAAAGAAAGGTACAAGAAGCAAAAAGAATGAAGAAGATGTGGAAGCAGAAACACAACCTATACAAGAGGAGAGTTTAGTTCAAGTTCCACGAGATACTGCAGAAATGAATCCAGAAAGAGAGGAAAATGTCAATATGGCAACTTTGATGTCATTAATAATGCAGATGAACAAGACAATGGAAGATAATTCAAAACAAATCAAAGAAGCCTTAAAAAAAATGGAAGATAATTCAAAAGAAATCAAAGAAGACATGAAAAAAATGGAACAGAAATTGGAAGAGAATTATAGAAAATTAGAAAAGAAAATAGAAGATAATAATAATAAAATTGTAAAACAAATAGAAAAACAAATGGATAAAAAACTTGAAGCTGCAGAGAAAAAAGTTGCAAATGAAATAAAAAGTATACGGAATGACTACAAGAAAAGGATAGACAATGAGAGGACAGAAGTAAAGAGGATTATTCAAGATAATAAAATAGATATAGAACAGAAAATAGAGTTACAGAAATGTAACTTAGAAGTAAAAATTAACGAAGACAGGAGAAACACAGAAGAAAAATTAGACGATATACAACAAAATATCCAAATAAATAGTAATCAAATAAGAAATGTGGAACAGAGAATAGATGATATTTCACAAATGAGAGACATAGGGAGACCTTATTTAAATTTAACAAATGAGACTGGGATTAAATTCTCTGGTAATATAAAAAATTTGCATCCTAGAGTATACATAAATAGTTTAAAACATAAATTAAGATTTGTGAATAATATTAATGATATTAAAGATTATATTAGAATGACATTAAATGACAATGCAGCAACTTGGTTTGCTAGTATTGAAAATGATTTAGATAACTTTCAAACATTTGAAAATAAATTTTTAAATTATTATTGGGGTGAATTAGAGCAAGCAAAGTTTAGAGAAATTCTATATTTTGGAAAGTATAATCAAAATTTAAAATCAAATATGGTAGATTATGCATTGAAATTGATAACAGTTGCAAAATATTTAGAACCACCACTTAGAGAGGATGAAACAGTCTTAAATGTATCTAGACATTTTGATGCTGATGTTGTGCAAACCGTAACTGTACAAAATATTCAAACAATAGATAGTTTTATTAATTTTATTCAAAGAATACAAAGAGGCAATATGACAAGTAATAATAACAACAGAAAAAACAATAATAACTTTCAATATAATAAAAATGATATTCAACAATATAGACAATCATATAACATTAATACTAGGTATGGTAATAATTTACAAAATTTTAATAATAATAACAGTAATCCAAATAGACAGAACTTTAATAATAATACTAGTTATAATAGACAAAATTTTAATAATAATACTAATTATAATAGACAACATTTTAATGACAGTACTAATAATAATAGACAAGATTTTAATAATAGAAGAAATACAGAGCGACCTAACTATAACAGACAGGTAAATTGTGTTCGAAGGAATAGAAGCTGTGAAGACAGGGAACAAAATAGTACAAGGCAGGAAAATGTGAGTAGAAGTCATAGTAGGGAAAGACATAGTACATCAGATCCAAGTGGTCAGATACAATCTGACAATTCTAATAATCAAAATTTTGTGTAGTAAACTTTCTGAATTACAAGTTAGGCCATTGCTATTATGAAAAACCTTCTGAATTTATTTCTTTAGATGAAGATAAAATTATTGAATCTATTAATTTAATTTATATAAATGCTTTGGCCAAAAATAAAATGATTAAGATTATGATAGATACTGGTTCAGAAAGTACTTTAGTCTCGGAGAATTTTATTTTTAATACATTAAAACTATCAGATATAATAAAGATTCCAAAAATTAAAATTATTGGTGCAAATAATAAGAAGTTGGGTGAAATTGATAAACTAGCCAATTTTAAAATTAATATTCTTAATAAAGAAATTAATATGCAAGGATTTATTGTCAAGGATTTATGTGTTGATATATTAATGGGAAATGATGAATTGGAAAAGAAGAAAGTAAAGATAGATTTTGAAGAAAAAATGGTAACTTTGGAAGGGCAAATAATTAAATTTATGCAGAAAGATGAGGTAGAAGAAGGAATAAGAGTTGATAGGATATTATTAAAAGAAAATAATGATGTTTATGAAGAAGAAATGTATTTTGATGATAGGGAAATGTCCCAAAAGAATGTAAAGAATAATTATTGTAGTGAATATTTAAGGAATGGAAATTTTAAGCAGATGGATGCCTACGAGGCGGAGTGCGTAAAATTGGAAGCAAGGAATAATGAGTACATAATGAAGAATAATTTTATTTGTAAAGAAGAAGATGTGATAAAAGTTTTAAATTGCCCTGAAGAATATAAATCAATAGTCATTTCCATATTGCAGCAACACAAGGAACTTGTCAATAAAGAAAATAGAATTGCACAAAATTATATCCATAGTATAAAAGTTAAAGAAGAAAAAGATTTTAAAACAAAATCATACCCAATACCATATAAATACAGAGAGGAAGTAAACAAAACAATTAATAATATGTTAGAAGATGGGATCATTGAGAAGGCAGACACACGTTTTATTAACCCCATAGTTGTAGTACGAAAAAGATCAGGTGAAATCAGGTTATGTTTGGATGCAAGGAATATTAACAAGATTACTGAAAAGCAATTTGAAGCACCAATGAGTATAGATGGAATATTAGGAAGAATTACAGGAATGTCATTTTTCACTAAAATCGATTTACAGCATAGTTTCTGGTTAATACCTCTAGAAAGAAAAAGTAGACAGTATACAGGATTTCAGATAGATGGAGTAGTATATCAATTCAAAGTAGTACCATTTGGACTTCAATCATCTTGCAGTGCTCTATGTAGATGTCTTCACGATATTTTGGATCAATATGAACATTTTGTAATTCACTACATTGATGATATATTAATTTTTTCTAAAACTGCTGAAGATCATGAGAAACACCTAAAAATTATAATAAATAGATTAGACAAAGTGGGACTAAAAATAAATCAAGAAAATTGTACATTTTTTCAAAAAGAAGTCATATATCTAGGTTATAAACTTAACACTAAGGGAATCAACTCAGGGTTACTAATCAAAAGGGTTACTCAGTTTCAGAATTAGAACTAGCAAGTATAATACACTGTGTCACAAAATTAAGATTTTATTTGTTGGGTAATGAATTTACAATAGAAACAGATCACCAAGCTTTAACGTCTATATTAAATAACAAATATGGAAACAGTAGAATACATCGGTGGAGTCTAATACTTAGTGAATACTGCTTTGAAATCAAATACATTTCTGGAAAATCCAATATAGTGGCAGATGCTTTATCAAGGTTAGAAAATACACCACAAAAAGGGCAGCGAACAATAAAAATTGGATTAAATCAATTAGTAGACAGTACTGGATTATATTCTAGAGAAGAAATTATAAGAGATCAGATCAATTTGAGTGAAAAACAAAAAGTCCTTAGGAAAGATGGGGTATATTATAAAATAATAAATGGCATAGAAGTATATGTAATAACTAGAACTTTAGCAAAGAAAATATTGAAAAATTTACATAACAATTATATGCATATTGGTTCAAGAAAGCTATGGATGCTATTTAGGGACAATTATTTTGCAAAGAATGACATAAGTATAGCAAAAGAAATTACTACCCAATGCCCA